>NC_091440.1:36773919-36807349 GCF_964237555.1 Oryctolagus cuniculus | reverse complement strand
CATTATCAGAAATGTATAATCAGCTTTATAAGAAATTGCCTTATTACTTTCCAGACTGACCGTACCATTTTCTGTTTCCATTTCTAATGTGTGAGAACACCAGTTGTTCCACTTTCTCATCAACGTTTATTACCAGTCCTTTGGACTTCAGTCATTCTACATGGCATGTAGTGCTCTTCCTTTTGTCTTTAGTTCGCGTTTCCTCATGACTAGTAATGGTGAACATTTTTCATGTGCATACCAGCTATTCCATGTATTCTTTGCTGAAGAGTCTTTTCAAGTCTTTTGCCTACTTCTTAAAATTGAGTTGTCTTTATATCAATGGCTTGTAAAAGTTATTTTTATACATGCTTAGCAGCCTGTTATCATATGTTTGTCAAATATCCTCTCCCAGTCTCTTACTTGCCTTGTTTTACAGTTTCTTAACTCTGTTTTCTGAACAGTGACAGATTTTAATATCTCTGTAATTTACCATGTTATTATTTTTTCTTTTATTATCTGGGCTTTTTTTTTTTTTTGTATCATGCTTAAGAAATCTTTGCTTAACTCAGTGTTGCAAACATATTGTCTTCCCCCTCCTCCACTTGAACATAATATATTTAGCTCTTCATTCACATTTGTGGTCCATTTAGCATTAATTTATGTATATGATATAAAGATTGAGGTTCATTTCCCCACCCTGACCTCATATGGATTTTAGTTGTTGTAGCACTAATACTTGAAAAGATTATTTCCCATTGCATTACCTTGGCACCTGGGTTGAAAGTCTATTGTCCAGATAAGTGTGCATCTATTTATGGCTCTGTTCTGCTTCATTGGTCAGCATTCCTAACCTTCTGCCAAAACCACATGTTAATAATTGTAGATTTAGCCTTGTTTCTTTCTGTTTTAAAACCCAGGTAAGAATCCCTTGTTTTCATTGAAGTTCAATATGTTTTCTGTAGTGCTGTTAAAATGTTCTGACTTCCTATCCTAGGAACTATTTCACTTTGGAATAATGGGCAGGGGAAGCATCAACCCTGCAAGGGCAAAACCATGCCTTATGCATAAGAGTGTATGTCTTCCAAACCCAAGTAGTTATTGAAGTCGGTTCAGAGAATCCGGTATCACCACATGGCATGTGCTAGCCTAGGAGTCCTTCAGCCATCATTCCCACTGTGTGTGTGACTTCCATAGTGCAGACTAGTGTTTGCCATCTCAACCCCTCCCATTTGGTTTGTACATTCTCCACAGCACAGGGAAAAATTGTTGCTTATATTTGCTGTTTTTTTTTTTTTTTTTGGTTGTGTTTTGGCCGACTACCTTTAAACCTCAACTCTGTCTTGTAAACTGCTGATCAAACAAGAATCTCTACCACCCCAGGACTCCTAGGCTGGGACACACAGGGATGTTGACTTCTTTAAACTGACTTCTTTTTTTTTTTTTTTTTTTTTTTTTTTATTTTTTGACAGGCAGAGTGGACAGTGAGAGAGAGAGACAGAGAGAAAGGTCTTCCTTTGCCGTTGGTTCACCCTCCAATGGCCGCCGCGGTCGGTGCGCTGCAGCCGGCGCACCGCGCTGATCCGATGGCAGGAGCCAGGAGCCAGGTGCTTTTCCTGGTCTCCCATGGGGTGCAGGGCCCAAGCACCTGGGCCATCCTCCACTGCACTCCCTGGCCACAGCAGAGAGCTGGCCTGGAAGAGGGCAACCGGGATAGAATCCGGTGCCCTGACCGGGACTAGAACCCGGTGTGCCGGCGCCGCTAGGCAGAGGATTAGCCTAGTGAGTCGCGGCGCCGGCCTAAACTGACTTCTGTATACAGCTGGGTCCAGAAGACATCCTACATGCTTATGTTTTACCCTTGGAGGCCGAGTTTTACACTTACAGGGTTGATGTTTGCTAAGACTGAAGTTTGGGGTGCATTTTAGGCCTTTTCTCCTTTGTACTCCTGGTCCCCGTCTTCTAGGTCATTAATAAGCCCACTGGGGCTTTGTGTCTTCTTTTAAAAAAATTTTATTTCTTTTCATTTTATTTTGCCAAGAGAACATGGCATAACACAGGTGATGTTCCTATAGACTCAATCTGCTCTACAGACAAGGGAAGTCTTCCACCAGTTTACAGACACACATACTGGAGGAAAACCATGAATAAATTTCAGAACTTTCTTTGCACCAAAATGTATCTTTATAATTCTGTTCTTGCATGAACTTTGCTGTGGTACAAAAATTGGAAGAAGGATTTCCATAAATACTCTTTACCTTATATAAACAAGAAAGTTTTTTCCCTTTTGATAATGCTAATTAAGTCTTCAGGCATGAAGGTCTATATGATTTTGGATCTCCCCATAATCCTTTGATGTGTTGATGATATGGTAACAATTATAAATATTTGGATTTATCCTCTACATTCAGCAGTGTTCTGAGAATGAAGAAAACAAACAGAACAGGAAAGTATACAGTCAAACCAAAGAAAAGAAAAGGAAATTAGAGATCTAAAAAATATTGTTGGGAATCTATAGGATACTATTAAAAAACCCAACATTCGGGTTCTAGGAGTTCCTGAAGGCATGGAGAGGGAGAAAGGATTAGAAGGCCTTTTTAGTGAGATACTAGCAGAAAATTTCCCAGGTTTGGAGAAGGACAGAGACATCCAAGTACAGGAAGCTCATAGAACCCCTAATAAACATGACCAAAAGAAATCCTCACCATGACACGTTGTAATTAAACTCACCACAGTGAAACATAAAGAAAAGATCCTAAAATGTGCAAGAGAGAAATGTCAGATTGGACTTGCCCCAAATGGTGGAGTTAGAAACATGCCAGGGGATTCCAATACAATCCCATCAAGGTGGCATGTACCAATGCCATCTCACTAGTCCAGGTGATCAATTTCAGTTCACAGTTGATCACACTGATAGGTCTAAGAGTCAAAGGGATCACAGAAACAAGACTAGTGTCTGCTAATACTAACTGATAGAATCAAAAAGGGAGAGTACAATCCAACATGGGAAGTGGGATACACAGCAGACTCATAGAATGGCAGATGTCCTAAACAGCACTCTGGCCTCAGAATCAGCCCTTAAGGCATTCGGATATGGCTGAAGAGTTCATGAGAGTGTTTTAGGCATGGAAAGCCAAGACGCTCTGGGGGAAAAAAAAAAGAGGACCTAAATGAAAGATCTCTGCGAGTGAGATCCCAGTGGAAAGAATGGGCCATCAAAGAAGGAGGTACCTTTCTCTGGAGGGAGGAGGGAACTTCCACTTTGACTAAGACACTGTCTGAATAAGATCGAAGTCAGCGAACCCAAAAGGCTTCCATAGCCTTGGCAACTCATGACTAGAGCCTAGGGAGATTACTGACGCCATAAACAAGAGTGTCAAATTGTTAAGTCAACAAAAGGCGTCCCTGTGTACTTACTCCTCATGTGGGATCTGTCCTTAATGTGTTCTACAATGTGAAGTAATGCTATAACTAGTACTGAAGCAGTATTTTACATTCTGTATTTCTGTGTGGGTGCAAACTGATGAAATCTTTACTTAATATATACTGAATTGATCTCTGTATATAAAGATAATTTAAAATGAATCTTGATGTGAATGGAATGGGAGAGGGAGTGGGAGATGGGAGGGGTGCGAGTGGGAGGGAAGTTATTGGGGGGAAAGCCAAAAAAAAAAAAAAGAAGAAAAAAATGAAGAAAGCAAAAATGTTTGTTTTATTACCCTAAATCTAAAGTACGTAAAATTATAGATTTTATTTTATAAAATTATATTATAAAAATTTTATTTTAATCTAGTTCATTAAAGGTTTTCTTATGATTATATAATTTGTCCTCTTTATGTTGGTAACAACTGTCTTAAAATTACAGAGGTAGGAAGGGCATCATCTTGCTAAGAAATTAATAATCATTGTGTCTAAGCGCATGAATTCTTTTTGATGTTAGTTCCTTCATAAAATACTGCAAATGATAGAATCAAGAGAGGCTTATCTTAGGTAAACTTTATTTTTATTTTTATTCACTCAAGAGGCAGAGGGGCAGAAAGGTAGCTCCCATCCAGTGGCTCATTCCCCAAATACTGCAACAGCTGGGTCTGGGACAGGCCCAACTCAGGAGCCTGGAAGATAATCTATCTCTCGTATGTGTGTGGCAGGGGTGCAGCCACCTGCTGCCTCTCAGGGTTTGCATTAGCAAGAAGCTGGAATCAGGAGCTGGATCCTGGACTTGAGCCCAAGCAATCCCGTGTGGTACATGGTCATCCTAATCTCTAGGACAAAGCCTGACCTGTGATAAACTTTTGAACTTACAGGTAGCCATCCTTACAAGTTGCTATTACCTTGTTTATGATTCTCTTCTTCCTCTTCAACTCACAAATAAATACTTTGTCCATCTGGTTTTGATCCCTTTCTTATGTCCAGTAGAAACATTGAGAAGAAATTTGAGGTTCCGCCTTTCAAAAGCTTATTTTTTACTATGTCTTGGAATTGCTTTTTATGGAATAGCCAAACTAATTTCTTGCTACCAACATTGCTGATTGTCATCTCAAAATAATTTTTAACTTCTCATGACTTTTTTAAATTGACATGCACTGAAAAGGAGATACTATATTCAAAAGGTTGTCAGCATTAACACCTCTGGAACACGTTATCCCACGGTTACAGTCGAGGTAATACATGGGAACATCTATTTATATTAGTGTGCAGTGCTTAGTCATGTCACCCAGTTGATGCAGGCACACATTGTTTTATTTGAACTTACCAGAAAGGCCCTCTAGAAAGAGTGGTATAGCCCTGGGTTGGCTTTCTCAGCAATTCAAAAACTGTAGTGGAAATTTTTAATTTGAGCAATGTTCTTTTCAGGAATATACCTTTGTAAGAGGTAGGAATCAGAATAGCAGAGAGAAGAGGCCCTAAAAAGGTAATCTCATCCAGTGCAGATTTGTCACAGAACGGCCCTAAAGAGCTCAGGTGGAGTTAGCAGGGTCAGCCCGTGAGCCAAGGTGGCTAGGTGGATTCTAGTCCTCCCTCCTGATTCCAGCTGTCCTTATTTCCACTGTATGGCACTGCCAGCCCAACCGGGACAGCCAAAGACTGGAACACGTTACATTTGATCTCTTCATACAGATTACTTTGGTATTATAGTTTTTCCCTGTATGATTTTCCAAGGAAGCAGCCTTCTATTCATGCTCATTTACATTCAGATGAATTACTCCACTGTTTAAGTCAAATTTACTGGGGAAAACGTCAGCTAATGCAACGCAAAACTGTGTGTAGACAGTTCTTCAGAAACATCAAACAGAAATGCACGATATCATGAGGCAGTTACAGAGTGAGTGCCCCAAAAGTAACTTCTTTTAACCTTCTGATAGTGCTTCTTGGAAGCTGGCATTGGTTGACTTTTCAGAAGTCATAGGAAAGAAATTCCTCTTTTGCCACTTGACGCATTGTGTTCTGTGGCCTCAAGATACATTTTTTGTTTACATGTTTTCATCTGGATCCCATGGAGTCTTGGTGCTTATGTGGTGTTAAATAATAAACTCAGTGACCTTCCCTGTCCTTTGGATCCCTGGACCAAGGACCCTGGGAGCCAGCTTAGTGCATAGCGATAACAGCAAATCAAGGGCATTTTTATGATGCTCTGTTAAGCACAGCAGAGCATGTTGAGGTTTTTAAAGTCAGCACTTGAAAAATCATTATCGGTAGTTCCAGCTTTTTCACTTCAGTTTCTGTTTCCTTATGCTTTTTTATTTTTTTGTCTTTAATTTTAGCTGAGTAAGGCTGGAGGAATTGTTTCAGGCTTCGTTTTTCAGAGAAATAGCTGAACTCTTGAAGTTGAGCTGGAGTTTTAACTTTGGCATGTTTCTAGGGCATTGGCTCCTTAGTGTGCATCATGGTCACCTGGAGAGTCATTCCTAGACCTCTAGCCCCAGAGCAGGTTCCATTTTAGGAATGTCAGGAGGATCTCTGTGGAGGAGGTGATGCAGGCTGGAGTGAAGGCTGAGAATGCATTACATCTAAGGAAGAGATGCAGCCAAGAGAGTTTTTTTTTTTTTTTTTTTTTTTTTTTGTAATATTTTTGTTTATTTATTTGAGAGGCAGAGTTACGGAGAAAGGGAGAGACAGATCTTCCATCTGCTGGTTCACTCCCCAAATGTCTTCAGTGGCCAGAGCTGGGCCAATCCAAAGCCAGGAGCCAGGAGCCATGAGCTTCTTCTGGGTCTCCCACAGGGTGCAGGAGCCCAGGCCCTTTGGCCATCTTCCACTGCTTTCCTAGGCCATAGCAGAGAGCTGGATCAGAAGTGCAGCAGCCGGTACGTGAACTGGTGCCCAGATGGCATGCTGGTGCCACAGGTGGAGGCTTAGCCCACTAGGCCACAGCGCCAGCCCCCCGCATTCAAGAGACATTAGGAGCAGCCGTTGATGGGATTTGCTGATGAGGAAGTAAGAGTTTGCAGGATGGGGAGTTCAGTTGGTTTAGGCCTCAGCTTCTTGGCTGTGAAACTTGAGGTTCTCTTCACCAGATCAGAGCATCCTGGAAGGATCAGCAGGCTTGGGGATTAGATGATGCTTGCATTTGAGAACTTTCTGCATTTACTTCTGGGAGGAGATAATAGCAGTGGGACTATAAAGGGTAACGACTTGAGCAAAGTCTTCTGGGAGTATTGGAATTGGGTTGGGACTAAACATGATGAATGGAGACTCAGGAAAAGAAACTCAGTGGAGTAGTTCTTGGGAAGGCTCCAAAAAGGTATTCGTAAATGGGAAAGTTGAAATTGATTGCAATAGATGTAAAGTAGCTGAAGCTGACTGAACGTGTGTTGACATTGAAAGTTAACTGACAGGTCAGGGTTATGTTAACCTCAGTTTGAAAGCCAGTTGTGTTATTTGTTTAAAGTCTCTCTCTTCCTTCTCAGTGGCTTATTGGTGATACTCTATGATATTCTGACATTCCAAGTGTTATATGGAAGGCAGAATAGGAAATGGGAAAGTGTGTGTGTGTTACTACATGTACGTATGTGTATGTATATGGATATACTGTTACATAAAAAAAAATCAGTCTGGTGATGTCAGAGGAAAATTTTAAATAATGCATCATCTTGACTGTCTAGTAGTAAAAGGTAACTTTGGATTATTGGAACAAAATATTATGTTAGAAACATGAAGTTTATCTTCCTTGGACAAGTAGTCAGTTTCTCTAACTTCCTTTTGAGAAAGGTTTGTCAACCTAAAGAGCAGTTGAGACATGCCAGGCGTGAGAGTGAGGAAGTTCACTGGAGCTGGAGCGAGAGTGGGCACCCAGGAAACACCCAGCAAAGGAGCTCCTGCATGCCGTGTGAGTGATTAATACATCGACAGGAAGGAAGCACAAGGGAAGCTGTCGTGCATTGCTCGTTGCAGTTACATTGGTTAATAAGATAAGCACAAGCTGCTGACGACCTTTTGCTTACTCCATGTGATAGTTGTAGGAGAAACAACAAAAAGGTAGGAACATGCGCTTTACTGTTGAAATGGTGTCAACTAGCAGGAGGGGTTAGCTAATACATAGAGTTATATGTAGCTAGGATCTCACATATAATCATTTCCCTCAAACCAGTGACTTTTAGTGAGCTTCAGTCTTACCTGGATTTAAATTCCTCTCAGGTTGGATGTGGCTTTATTATTCCTAGAAGACTTGGAAAATGTATTCATGAAGGAAAAATTCTCATTCCTTTTCCCAGTGGTATATATAATTTGCTATGGGAGAGATGTTGTCTTTAAAGTTTTTTTTTAACTTTATTTTCTTAATCTAATTGCAATTAGTTTCATGTGAAAGTTTAGTAACAATTTAGCAGTGAATTATGAATTTCCCTGAAAAAAATTAAATACAGATGGTACAGTTGGTAGCGATTGATTGTAGACGAGGACAACAATGTTGAATAAGAAAATAGACATCTCATGTTTTAGCCAAACGATATTTATATACTGTGACCTGCTGTTTATGGTAGATAAATTTGGGTTTGAATTATCACAGTATAAGAAAAGCAACTTCTGGAAAATTGCTGAATGTTATTAAACCTCAGTATCACATCTGCAAAATGAGGATGACACCTATGGAGTTGTGCAGTATTGGTGGCAGAGTTAAGCTGTTTGTGTGATATGTAGCACAATGCTGATGGTGGTACTTGTATTAGTTTCCTGTTGCCACGGTAACAAATTGCCTCCGCCTTATTGACTTAAAATAATAATACAGATTTATTCTCTCGTAGTTCTGATGTCACATTCAAAATGAGTTTTTAAAACTCATTTTTTAAAAAAAGGATATACTTTTATTTATTTGAAAGGCTGAGCAATGGAGCCGGCATTGTGATGCAGTGGGTTAAGCCACAGTCTACTACGCTAGCATCCCGTGTGGGAACCAGTTTGAGTCCTGGCTGTTCAACTTCCAATCCAGCTCCCTGCTAATGCTCCTGAAAAGGCAGCGGAAGTTAACCCAAGTGCTTTGGCCCCCACCATCCATGTGGGAGACCTGGATGGAATTCTAGGCTCATAGCTTTGATCTCTGTCTCTCTCTCTAACTCTCTCTCTCTCTCTCTGTCTCTTTCTTTCAGATCAATCTTTAAAAAAAAAAGTCTAGGTGACAGAAAGGTTTTCCATCCTCTAGTTCACTCCCCAAATGGCCAGGAACTCCATCCTAGTCTCCGTGTAGGTGACACCTTGTGCTATTGTCTACCGGTGTCACAGGCTGCAGCGTAACCCAGTGTGCCACGACAACGGCCACTCAGAATGACTCTTAAGGGGACTGAAATCAGAAGTGTTAGCAGTTCTGGTCCCTTCTTGAGGCACCAGAGGAGAATCCCTTCTTTCCTTGTCCCCTTCCCTCTGTTCCCGAGGTAGCCTGCAGTACCTGGGCTCCTGGCCTCAGCCTTTGTCTCTGTGGTCAATCCGGTTTCCTTGATGGTGCGCAGGTCTCCAACTTCTTCTCTCTCTCTTTTTTTTTTTTTTGACAGGCAGAGTGGATAGTGAGAGAGAGAGACAGAGAAAAAGGTCTTCCTTTTGCCGTTGGTTCAAACTCCAATGGCCGCCGTGGCCGGCGCACCACACTGATCCGAAGGCAGGAGCCAGGTGCTTCTCCTGGTCTCCCATGGGGTGCAGGGCCCAAGCACTTGGGCCATCCTCCACTGCACTCCCAGGCCACAGCAGAGAGCTGGCCTGGAAGAGGGGCAACCGGGACAGAATCCGGCGCCCCGACCGGGACTAGAACCCGGTATGCCGGTATGCCGGCGCCGCAAGGCGGAGGATTAGCCTAATGAGCCCCGGCGCCGGCCCACTTCTTCTCTCTTAAAGTGACACATTACCTTTTCAGATGCAGAGCTCTTGCTTGGCTGTCTGCTCCACTCATATATTTAATATCTTTTTCTGGATTGATGTCATCAGATGACCCTTTCAGCTAATTTTAGGCCTTGAGGATGCTTTATCTGATTGGAGAATTAAATTCTTAGATTTGTTTAAGCATTGATTTTTAACCGAGGTCAATTCTGTCTCTCAGGGGACATTTGGCAAAGTCCAGAGACATATCTGACTTTCATGGTTGGGTTGAGAGAATACTACTGATATCCAGTGGCTAGAAGCCAGCAGTGTTGCCGCTTAACCTTGTGCAATGTGCGGGACAGTCCCCCTACAACAAAGAGCTAGGAAGTTCAAAATGTTAATGTTGCAGTGCTTGAGCAGCGCCTGTCTAAAGTTGTATTATGTGTATTAGCCTTTGACATAAGTAAAGTTATGAAAAGTTGAGTTGTTTTTTTCTCCATCTCAGATTGCTTGGGCAGTAAGCTTTAGATATGAGACTTATATAAAATAGGGAAAATTTGGGGAGAAAGTGATTTGTTACCAAACTAAAGGTCTAGGAGGTGTACTGATTTTGAAAGAAGTCTCCTTGGCAAGAGAGAATAATACCTGGGGGTCTTCGAGAAGTTCAAAGAAAATATGAATTATGAAAAAAACTGTTTGGATTTTAGATTTTTTTTTTGCACCAAAATAAACTTTGAATTCCATCTATTCATGAAAACTTGCATGGAGACTTGGGAGCGTGTTGTGTGAATAGTTTGTTATACTTATTTTTTATATAAAACTTTTATTTAATAAATATAAATTTCGAAAGCACAACTTTTGGATTATAGCAATTCTTCCCCCATAACCACCCTCCCACCTGCAAACCATCCCATCTCCTACCCCCTCTCCCATCCTATTCTTCATTAAGATTCATTTTTAATTATATACAGAAGATAAACTTAGTATATACTAAGATTTCAACAAATTGCACCCACACAGACATACAAAGTATAAAGTATTGTTTGAAGATTAGTTTTACCGTTAATTCACATAGTACAACACATTAAGGACAGAAGTCATACATGGGGAGCAAATGCACGGTGACTTCTGTTGTTGATTTAACAATTGACACACTTTTTATTTGACAGAGTGGGCAGATTGAGAGAGAGAGAAAGGTCTTCCTTTTTGCATTGGTTCACCCCCCGATGGCCACTGCGGCCGGCGCACCGCGCTGATCCGAAGCTAGGAGCCAGGTGCTTCACCTCGTCTCCCATGCGGGTATAGGGCCCAAGAACGTGGGCCATCCTCCACTGCCCTCCCGGGCCATAGCAGAGAGCTGGCCTGGAAGAGGGGCAACCGGGACAGAACCCGGCACCCCGACTGGGACTAGAACCCGGTGTACCAGTGCTGCAGGCGGAGGATTAGCCTATTGAGCCGCGGCGTTGGCCAACAACTGACACTCTTATTTATGAAGTCGGTAATCACCCAAGGCTCTTGTCATGAGCTGCCAAGGCTATGGAAGCCTCTTGAGTTCACGAGCTCTGACCTTATTTAGATAAGGCCATAATCAAAGTGGAAATTCTCTCCTCCTTTCAGAGAAAGATACCTCCTTCTTTGATGGCCCGTTCTTTCCGCTGAGATCTCACTCACAGAGATCTTTCATTTAGGTTATTTTTTGCCACAGAGTCTTGGCTTTCCATATCCAAGGTACTCTCATGGGCTTTTTAGCCAGGTCCAAATGCCTTAAGGACTGACTCTGAGGCCAGAGTGCTATTTAGGATATCTGCCATTCTATGAGTCTGCTGGTATGCTTATTTTGATTATGAGGGTTTGTTTTACCAATACATAGTTCATGTAATCCATTTTAATGATGTAATAACTTACAAATAACAATTTACATCATCATATACTCTGCAGAGAACTTTCATATACAACAGAAAGGAAATAAATTTTTCCATGTTAGGCACTTTAAGTGTATTTCATTTTCCCCAACTTAAAGATAGATTGTGCCTTCATTTATTTAAGATAGAAAAATTCACCTTCAGGAAACACAAAGATATACATGCTTGCTTTATAATTTTAGTTATTCACAGTGGGTGCACTTCTTAGAGAAACCACACTTACAAGGACCTAGTGGCAGTATGATTGGGGAATCAAATACCTTGGAGTTGCTCTCACAGCCTGAGCATTGTGATGATGATAGTATTTCAAGTACTTGGGAGTCTTTTTAAAATGTGCTCTGGCATTGGTGCATCTCTGTATAATAAGCTGTATGTGTAAGACAGTGGAACATATTTGCACATTTTACCAGAAAGGGCAATGAGCTGCTTCTGCCATTGTCTTTGAGAGACATTTTTAGGGAGGAAGTTTTTGTTGTCATGGATGGGCTTAGAACCAAACACTTTGACAGAACACTGGCAGTTCTATTTCAGTAAATATTTTAAATATATCATGGTAGAAATTGTTTGTGATTGAATGAATAGTAAGGTTCTTGTGAAAGTTTCTCAAGTGTTTGGAGTCTCAGTTTTATAATCTCTAAATCTTTAGATTGTCATGTGGATTAAAGGGGATAATGTTGAACAGTCAACATAATATAAAATATGGAATAAAGGTGATTGTTATGATTATGTTATAATTAAGTACAAAGTAGGACTTAAACAGAACACAGTTGAAAGGAAACCTCATTAATAGTAGTGTCGTAAATTTTAATAACTATTCTGCCAAAGAAAAACTCAAAAGCGAATTTTACAAAGTGTTAGGACTGAGCAGAATCTTAATTTGTTGTTTTGTATGCAGAATAGGACAGCATTGCATGATGTAGCACTTTTAGAAATTTTTTCACCTGAGGTCCTGTAAAACTTTTGTTGAGTATCTCCTGTTCTGTGGTCCATGTTGAGAAACACTTGATTAAGTTATGTCACCTGGCACATTGTCTCTCAAATATCACCATCGTAAGACTGGAAGGTTCATACTGAAGGTAGATTTTGGTGTTGCCTTTCCGAATCTGGAGTGAGCCCTGAGGTGTCTCGTTCAGTGTTCCCTCAGTGTCTTCGGGAACATGAGTGGTTTGGATGTGCTCTCTATTGGGATTGACAGCTTTTTCAGCCTCCTTGGAGGAGAGGTGATTGGCAGTTTGGTAACTGGTTGTGTGACGGTGTCTGTGTGCCCTACTCCTGGATCTTCCCTCAGCCCTCATCCTGCTGCACCTGCTAGCAGTGCTGCATACATACCGTGTTTGTTTTCCCCTTCTGTCTGGCTTTCTTGAGGCAGGCACTCCCATCGCCCTGGGTGGCCCTGCTCTGTTTGCTTTGCTGGTTTCTCCTCTTCCTCTTAACCCTTATGGTTTGGGTTTTCCAGGACTCAGTCCACGGACCTCTTCTCTATGCCGAGCTTATTTTCTGGGTCATCTCATTTAGTCTTAGGACTTTACATTTCATCTGTATGCTGACAGCTCCCCAAATTATGTCTGCAGTCTAGATTTCTACCTTGAACATCCTTCTTGAGTGTCTAATTACTGTTTAATTACTAACATTTCTGCTTTGTTCAGTGTCTTGAACCTAGCAGGTCTAAACCTAAAACCCACACCCAAACCCACTTATTTTTCAAAGCTTTCCATTTCTGTGGCTATCTAAATGTTGTTACCTACAGGAGAACAATTACATTTATTTAGTTGACATGTCATCTAGTCTCTCCATTAACACATTTTATATAATTGAGTATCCTAACTCCATGTCATAAGCAGACCGTATATGATAGATATCAAATTCTGTATTTAATAGTTATCTTAATGGTAAACCCAATATACCATCTAGAATGGGGGCAGATTTCCATTGGGAAGTCAGTTTTGTGTGATAGCAGATGTCTATGAGATAGCAAAGGAGAATTTGAGAGAGTTATGGATACCATTCACCTTTTGGCTCAGGAAATAGCATTCTTCAATTTTGTTATTTTAGTGGAACTGTGTGTCAGTGCAAATGCATGCTTTTCTTTTTTTTCCCCCTTCTCCCTTTAAGCGAAACACCACTATTCTTAGTCGTATGTGGGAGGAATGTGAAGTTTAATAACAAATTTTTAACAAGCGTGTACTTACTCGTATCATGATTGAAATAAGCATTATATTGCTAGGGCAAAAACTGTTAAATTTCTAAGAGTATTTTTCACACATAGGTAAGTATGGAAATTATGTTTGTGTTCATGAAGTCTCTCCTGGGATGGTGTTGTTTGCTTAAGTGTCATTTTTATGGTTTCCACAACTCTCAGATAAAGCTACATTTTGTAGAAATGGCAGATGAGAACCTGTGTGTCTTGAGTCTCTAACATAGCTGGGAGGCTGTGAAACGAAACACAGTTTCATTTTTAGGAATGAAGGGAAGGAGGAAAAATTTCAGTTTCTGGTGCCAGGTATTGTGGCATACAGAGTTGAGTTGCTGCCTGAGACAATGGCATCCCATATGGGCAATGGTTTGTGTCCCGGTTGCTCTACTTCTAATCCATCTTCCTGCTGATGGCCTGGGAAAGCAGTGGAACATGGCCCAAGTGCTTAGACCCCTGCACCTACTTGGGAGAACTGGAATAAGTGCCTGACTCCTGACTTATGCCTGGTCTAGCCCCCGGCTGTAGTGGCCATTTGGGGAGTGAACCAGCAGATGGAAGACCTTTATCTCAGTTTCTCTCTCTCTCTCTCTCTCTCTCTCTCCCCCTCCCCTTCCCTCCCTCCCTCCCTCTCCCCCTCCCCTTCCCTCCCTCCCTCCCTCTCCCCCTCCCCCTTTCCTCCCTCCCTCCCTCTCTCTTTCTCTCACTCTGACTTTAAAATAAATCATTAAAAAATAATTTCAATGCAACTTTTTTTGAGTGAAAGAAAGCAAGTAAAATAGTCACAGAATTCATCCTTAACTTATTTTATTCACAGATTTCTTTTGTTCCCCACAGTGAGAAAAAGATGATGGCATTTGCTGTATTTTAAATAATGCAGTGGGTGAGCTTCCATTAAGAGAAAAGCTTCCATTAAAAGAAATGAAGCCATTACCAGACAGATTTCTGAATTCCTTCAGTGCTTCTTGCATTTTGAAAAGAAATGCCCCCTTCCTTTAGACACAGTAGTGCTAAAAATTATTTCCCTGCTGTAGTTCTGAAAATTTCACTTGGTACCCTCGGGGCTGCTCAGGATTCCTAGACTGTCCTCTCATTTGGAGGCAGACTGTCCTATTGTGTGCACCAAAATGATGCCCTCTGCTCGGGTTTGAATGGGTCCTCCAAAGTTTGTGTTTTGGAAACTCAATCCCAGGTGTCCTGTTGGGAGGTGGGGCCTTTAACAGGTGATTGGGTTGGGCTCTGCCCTCAGGAATGCACCAAGGCCCCTGTGGTGGGAGAGGGTTCCTGGTGGAAGGAATCCAGCCCCTCTCTCTCCCTGTCCTTCCCACTGTGTCGCGGGATGGCACAGCCTGCAGGCCCTTGACCTCATACTTCCTAGCCTCCAGAAGTCTAAGAAATTTCTTCTTCTGATAGAGCAATGCTGAGTGGACTAAGAGACTCCTGTTTTGTCATTATAAGAACATCTGCTTTGAGTTGTCTCTGCTGTCTCTCACTGCCACACACAAGCACGCACACAGGAATGCACACATGCACACACACGCATGCACACACACACACACGTGCGCGCCCACACACACAACTCCACCCTTCCCCTACATGGATCTGGCAGATTTAAACCAGGTGCTCTCCACTCACTTCTAGAAAATCGTGCTGCAGGACCTCATTTCATGATTTTTTTTTTTCAAGTTGTGAACAGGTAGCCAAGCTGCATTAAATAACAACCAGAGAGAGAACAGAGGTTATTTAGTGGTTTGGAGAGGGACCAAGTATCTTGTGAGCCCAGCTCCTCTAATAATAGCAACCCGGTTTCCCCAGAGGCAACGCCCAGGTCAGGCTGGTGCTGGGCAGGGCAGGGCAGGGCTGGAACCAGCTTTTGAAGGGTTGGGTCTCGAGGAAGAATCCAGGCCTTGCCCTGGGAAGCAGCTGTGGGAGTAGAGGCCTGGGAGGGGTGGTGCTGGTGGTGGTGGTGGTGGTGGTGTATTATCAGTAAGCTACAGTTGTGGAACAGTGGAGGCAGAGTTAAGTGATGTGACCACGAGAGTGGATCCAGAATCCACGTGCCGGAGGGCTGGCCCCAGAGCCTGTCCTCTTATCCCTGCTGCCTCCTCACAGAAGGGCCCTGGCGTGGCGTCCTCTGAAGCAAGAGCATCTCCGTAGACCGTATTCCTTGGCGCTGTTATGTGATGGATTTGTACTAGCATTTTTCAATAAAAATGAGAGGATCACCTCGAGTGTGCCCGGTGACTGTGAGGCAGGGTGCAGACAGGTAGGTGAGCCACTGGAGGAAATGTGTGTTAGGATGAACCACGTGGATTTCAAAAACTTTTTGCACCAAAAAACTATCCTTTTTTTTTTTTTTTTTTTTTGACAGGCAGAGTGGATAGTGAGAGAGAGAGAGACAGAGAGAAAGGTCTTCCTTTGCCGTTGGTTCACCCTCCAATGGCCGCCGCGGCCAGCGCCCTGCAGCCGGTGCACTGCGCTGATCCGATGGCAGGAGCCAGGTGCTTCTCCTGGTCTCCCATGGGGTGCAGGGCCCAAGCACCTGGGCCATCCTCCACTGCACTCCCTGGCCACAGCAGAGAGCTAGCCTGGAAGAGGGGCAACCGGGAAAGAATCTGGCGCCCCGACCGGGACTAGAACCCGGTGTGCTGGCGCCGCTAGGTGGAGGATTAGCCTGTTGAGCTGCGGCGCCAGCCAAAAACTATCTTTTAATTCTGTTTTCCATCGCCCTTTCGAAACACCTGCCTGTCTCTGGCACTTTGTCAGCTAGCAAGGGCGTGACCAGAGACAGTCCATTGAACAGAACACGTGATTGCATTGATGCTAGACTTGTGTTTCTTTAATATTAGGTGTGATATTGGAAAGTTAAAAACATATGTACGGTCCAAGCATGGTGTGACAGCTATCAACATATTCAAGATATTCATTGTTTGAAATTATTAATATTTTATCACTACCCCACTGTATGGAAAATAGGGGTTTGGGTTCAGGTGTGGTTTCTTTGGCGTTTGTCTTTTGGAGGTCTTTTTCCTTAGAAAGCAGCATTTGAATCTTGTTCTTGGCACTTTGAAGTTGGTCTTTTTGTGTGTATGTTGCTTTTGGATTATTGTTGCATATTTGTAAATGGCTTTTTTATAGTTTTAAATATATAGTGTAAAAAGAAGTCTAATTATAAGTATCAATACAATTTGAGTCAAAATTGCACGCTAAAATGGGAATTATATTTTTTTTAAGTTTGTTTTACTTGAGAGAGAGAGAGAGAAAAGGGGAGAGAGCTTGATTGATTGGTTTCACTACTGGTTCACTCCTCACATTCATTCAACAGCCCAGGCTTGACCAGACCAAATCCGGGAGCCTGGAACTCCACTCAGGTCTCCCACATGAAGGCAGGATCTCAGTACTGGAGTCATTTCCTGCTGCCTCCCAGGGTGCACATTCACAGGACGCTGGAGTGGAAGCAGAGCAGATGGTACCCACACGAGGCTTTCTGATACAACATACGGGTATTCTAAGCAACATCTTAACTGCTGCACCAGATGCCTGCCCCCAAATTGGATGTATTTTAGGAAAACTAATGTAACTTAATTGTTGCTTTTGACAACATGAGTGTTTCTTATGAATATCCTGAGCTTTTACCATTTTGTTTCTTTTCTTCTTAATTTACATTTATGTAAGTTCCAAGTATTCAAACCAATAGTTGAGGGCATTTGTATGCCAGGCACTGTGCTGAGTATTTTACTTTTTTAATATTTTTTTTAACTTTTAATTAATGCATATAAATTTCCAAAGTACGGCTTATGGATTACAATGGCTTCCCCCCCATATCGTCTCTCCCACCCGCATCCCTCCCCTTTCCCACTCCCTCTCCCCTTCCATTCACATGAGGATTCATTTTCGATTCTCTTTATTTACAGAAGAACAGTTTAGCATACATTAAGTAAAGATTTCAACAGTTTGCTCCCACACAAACATAAAGTGAAAAATAATAGATGATTTTTTATTTTTTTTATTTTTTTATTTTATTTTTTGACAGGCAGAGTGGACAGTGAGAGAGAGAGACAGAGAGAAAGGTCTTCCTTTGCCATTGGTTCACCCTCCAATGGCCGCCGCGGCCGGCGCGCTGCGGCCAGCGCACCGCGCTGATCCGATGGCAGGAGCCAGGAGCCAGGTGCTTTTCCTGGTCTCCCATGGGGTGCAGGGCCCAAGCACCTGGGCCATCCTCCACTGCACTCCCTGGCCACAGCAGAGAGCTGGCCTGGAAGAGGGGCAACCGGGACAGAATCCGGCGCCCCGACCGGGACTAGAACCTGGTGTGCTGGCACCGCTAGGCGGAGGATTAGGCTAGTGAGCCGCGGTGCCGGCCAATAGATGATTTTTTAAATGATGATGAAATCAGATCAGACCTATTGTCATGTTTAATCCCAGTGAGAGTCAAGTTGGGAATTGATAATTTCTTCTTCTTCTTTTTTTTTTTTTTTTTTTTTTTTTTACAGAAGATCAGTTTAGTATACATTAAGTAAAGATTTCAACAGTTTGCACCCCCATAGAAACACAAAGCGAAATATACTGTTTGAGTACTCATTATAGCATTAAATCTCAATGCACAGCACATTAAGGACAGAGATCCTACATGAGGAGTAAGTGCACAGTGACTCCTGTTGTTGACTTTACAAATTGACACTCCTGTTTATGGCATCAGTAATCTCCCTATGCACCAGTCATGAGTTTCCAAGGCTATGGAAGCCTTTTGAGTTCACCGACTCTTATCTTGTTTAGACAAGGTCATAGTCAAAGTGGAGGTTCTCTCCTCCCTTCAGAGAAAGGTACCTCCTTCTCTGAAGACCTGTTCTTTCCACTGGGATCTCACTCACAGAGATCTTTCATTTAGGGTTTTTTTTTTTTTTGCCAAGTGTCTTGGCTTTCCATGCCTGAAATACTCTCATGGGCTTTTCAGCCAGATCGGAATGCCTTTAGGGCTGATTCTGAGGCCAGAGTGCTGTTTAGGACATCCGCCATTCTATGAGTCTGCTGAGTATCTCGCTTCCCATGTTGGATCACTCTCCCCTTTATTTATTCTATCAGTTAGTATTAGCAGGTACTAGACTTGTTTATGTGCTTCCTTTGACTCTTAGTCCTTTCATTATGATCAATTGTGAACTGAAATTGATCACTTGGACTGGTGAGATGGCATTGGTACATGCCACCTTGATGGGATTAAATTGGAGTCCCCTGGTATGTTTCTAACTCTACCATTTGGGGCAAGTCAGCTTGAGCATGTCCCAAATTGTACATCTCTTCCCTCTCTTATTCCCACTCTTATGTTTAACAGGGATCACATTTCAGTTAAATTTCAACACTTAAGAATAACTGTGTATTAATTACAGAATTAAACCAGTCATAGTAAGTAGAACAGACAAAAAAACTACTAAGAGGGATAATGTATTAAGTTGTTCATTAACAGTCAGGGCTATGCTGATCAAGTCACCGTTTCTCATAGTGTCCATTTCACTTCAACAGGTTTCCTTTTTGGTGTTCAGTCAGTTGTCACCGATCAGGGAGAACATATGGTATTTGTCCCTTTGGGACTGGCTTATTTCACTCAGCATGATGTGTTCCAGATTCCTCCATTTTGTTGCAAATGACTGGATTTCATTGTTTCTTACTGCGGTATAGTATTCTAAAGAGTACATATCCCATAATTTCTTTATCCAGTCTACCGTTGATGGGCATTTAGGTTGGTTCCAGGTCTTAGCTATTGTGAATTGAGATTTATTTTATTTATTTGAAAGACAGAGTTACAGAGAGAGGTAGAGACAGAGAGAGAGGTCTTCTATCTACTGGTTCACTCCCCAGATGGCCGCAATGGCCAGAGCTGTCCCAATCTGAAGCCAGGAGGTTCTTCTGGGTCTCCCAAGTGGGTGCAGGGGCCCAAGGACTTGGGCCATCTTCTACTGCTTTCTCAGGCCATAACAGAGACTGGATCAGAAGTGGAGCAGCCACGGCCAGCGCCGCGGCTCAATAGGCTAATCCTCCGCCTAACGGCGCCGGCACACCGGGTTCTAGTCCCGGTCGGGGCGCCGGATTCTGTCCCGGTTGCCCCTCTTCCAGGCCAGCCCTCTGCTGTGGCCAGGGAGTGCAGTGGAGGATGGCCCAGGTGCTTGGGCCCTGCACCCCATGGGAGACCAGGAAAAGCACCTGGCTCCTGGCTCCTGCCATCGGATCAGCGCGGTGCGCCAGCCGCAGCGCGCCGGCCGCGGCGGCCATTGGAGGGTGAACCAACGGCAAAGGAAGACCTTTCTCTCTGTCTCTCTCTCACTGTCCACTCTGCCTGTCAAAAAAAAAAATAAATAAAAAAAAAAATAAAAAAAAAAGAAGTGGAGCAGCCAGGATTAGAACTGGCACCCCTATGGGATGCCAGCGCTTCAGGCCAGGGCTTTAATCCACTGTTCCGCAGCATTGACCCAGTGCTGAGTATTTTAAATAAACGTTCATATGTACTTGTCAAGTGTTAGTTAGACCTTGTCTGAAGGCACTTAGAATATGGCAGAAAGCAAAACCACAAATTTCTTTTGGATTCTGGTGGAGGAGAGAGAGACAAAGAATAAATGCATATTGTTGATGGTCATAAATATCAAAACAAAGCAGGGGTGGGAGACAGGGAGTATCAGGTGAGCTGGTTGCAACTGTAAGTATCGGGGGTCCAGCAAGACTTCACTTGGAAGGCATTTGAATGTGGAGTGAATAAGAAGCGCCCTGCTCTCACAAGTGTGGTCGGACATTGTCCCCTGGTTTGTTCAGAACGAAGCTGAGGCTTTGAGAGTCAAATAAATTGCACGAATAAACATAGAGCTGGATCTGACTCCAAAGTCCCTGCTGCTGAACCCTCATGTTACACCCTGTCAACTGTGGGCACATTCGTTACAGCGAAGTAACTCAGTTGGGGCTGCCTTGGTTTTGATTCTGGTGGTTCTGCTGCAGCTTGGCTGGCTCACAGGGAATCTTGGTAGCCTGAGTTTCCCTTCCCTCCTTACACCTGTTTAAAAGGCACTGGGGTTGTGCCCTGTGGCCTTCGTAGGCAAAGAAGCCACTGGGTTACTGACTTCCTTGTAGTGGGATGTGTTCGCTGTGTGTCTGAGGAAGAAGTCTTTGCTCTAGCAAATCATTGACTATTTGAATTCCTATCATTGCATTTCAGCTGATAGGACACTAATTATGCTGGCCTGTGCATCACTGTGTCCAAGAGTGTGTTGTAAATGCTCATATTTAGAAGAGAATGTGAACTGAGTGAAAGGTAACAATGCCAATGTCACTGCTCATTGTGTTTATCACAGAATAGGCCCTACCATATATTTCTAGTGATTGCTTTATCTTGACAAAAAAGGTAAAAAACAAATGAGTGTGTTGGATTGGAAACCTTTATGGAGGACTGTGGATTGGAGGTCAAGGGTTCAAGGGAGCTCCATTGTACACATTGTACGTACATTCTTTATTGAGTGTGCCTATGTTAAGAGTAGGATGATTTTTGGTCCAGATCCTCACCTACATTGGCTATTGGTGGTTCTTTTGTGCTTTGAGGAACAATGTTTGAGGTGTTGATCATCACTGTAAAAAGTGGCAATAGGTTTACAGTGCTGTTGTTATTATGGTAATCTGAGGTGGGGAAGCCTCACCCCCCTTTCAAACAGGCGCTAGACTGAGGGAGGCTTGAAAGCAGGGTATTACACCTGCGGTCGGTCGTAGTGGAGTCTCCAGAGAGACTGAGCCCCAGCCAAGGTTCCTTACAGTACTTAGAGGTTCCTCATCCTCCTGCCTTAATCATTACAGCGTTGATGGGTTTAAATGGTAGCCCATCTGACTTAGGACCACCTATGGGAAAGTAGTGTACAAGACCTGAGAGCACACTTGCGACAGTTGGAGATACCAGAGCAGGTTTTGATGGGAGTTAGGAAAGCTGGTTAGGACTTTTTTCTTCCCTGGACAGCACAGTGGTGGGCAGCGGCTTCACCAGGTAATGGCCACTTTTCTAGACTGTCTCAGGCTCCTGTTCTCCCCTCTTTGTCTTTGTTGTGACTTTATTTCCGCTTCATTATGCTTTTTTGTCAGTTTCTAGTGACTTTCCCCATGTACTACTTCTGAAATAAAGTGATACTAATTTTTAATATGATTTTCTTTTTCTTAGGGATATGCTATAGTTTGAGCACTTGGGTGGTGACGTTTACTCAATTTACTTTTTTGCTTTTGGCTTTCTCCTGATGTATGTTTTATTTATGTTTTCTTTTTTGAAAGCATTTTGACTAGTTTGTAACAGATTCAGTATAGTTCATAGCTACAATTCTAAGAATTTAATGATATTCCCTTCCTCCTTCTCCCCCACTCCCTCCCCCCTCTCCTTCCCATCCTCCCTTCCTCTTTCTCCCTCTCCCTTTCTTTCCTTCTATTTTTAGTTATTGAGATAACATATTTTAAATTGACATTGCAGTAGAAAGGCATAGTGCTTCACCAAGTAAGAAGTTTAATAAGCAAAAAGCCAAAAGACCCTCGTTTAATGGGAATACAGGCAACAGCCATAAATAGTAATTAAATGGAAAAATTACCATTTCACTGATATACAGTAAATTTTCAAGTATTCCATTTACTTGTGGAATTGTAATATACATACAGAAAGATGGACAGTTCAAAAATATTTTTCCAAAAATGAATACACATAGGTAGCAAGCTTTCAGGTCAAAATGTAAATTGTCAGGGGTAGGCATTTGGTTTAGGGGTTAGGATACATCACTTAGGATGTGTTTATCCAACATCAAAGTGCCTGGGTTCTAGTTCTGGCTCCGTTTCTCATTCTAGCTTCCTGCTAACGTGCACTTAGCTGGATACCTGCCACCCATGTGGGAGACATAGATTGAGTTCCTGACTCCTGGTTTCAAGTGTACCCAGGCCCAGCTGTTGTAGGCATTTAGGGCATGAACCAGCAGATCAGAGTTTGCTCCAGGTCTCCCTCTGTCTTTCTCTCTGCCTCTATCTGTGTGTGTCTCTACGCCTCTCAAATTAATAAAATAAATTTAAAAAAAGAGATGTATAATTTGGGACATGCTCAGGCTGACTTGCCCCAAGTGGTGGAGTTGGAAGCATACCAGGGGATTCCAATTCAATCCCATCGAGGTGGCATGTACCAATGCCATCTCACTGTTCCAGGTGATCAGTTTCAGTTCACAGTTGGTCATGGTGAAGGGACTGGGAGTCAAAGGGAGCACATAGACAAGTCTAGTACCTGCTAACGCTAACTGATGGAGTAAATAAAGGGGAGAGTGATCCAACATGGGAAGTGAGATACTCAGCAGACTCATAGAATGGCAGATGTCCTAAATAGCACTCTGGCCTCAGAATCAGCCCTAAAGGCATTCGGAGCTGGCTGAAAAGCTCATGAGAGTATTTCAGGCATGGAAAGCCAAAACACTCTGGCAAAAGATCTCTGCGAGTGAGATCCCAGTGGAAAGAACAGGTCATCAAAGAAGGAGGTACCTTTCTCTGAAGGGAGGAGAGAACCTCCACTTTGACTATGACCTTGTCTAAACAAGATAAGAGTCGGAGAACTCAGAGGGCTTCCATAGCCTTGGAAACTCATGACTGGAGCATAGGGAGATTACTGATGCCATAGACAGGAGTGTCAATTGGTAAAGTCAACAACAGGAGTCACTGTGCACTTACTCCTCATGTAGGATCTCTATCCTTAATGTGCTGTACATTGAGATTTAATGCTATAACGAGTACTCAAACAATATATTTCACTTTGTGTTTCTATGGGGGTGCAAACTGTTGAAATCCTTACTTAATGCATACTAAACTGATCCTCTGTAAAAAAAAAAAAAAAAAAAGAAGAAATTATCAATTCCCAACTTGACTCTCACTGGGATTAAACATGACAATAGGTCTGATCTGATTTCATCATCATTTAAAAAAAATCATCTATTATTTTTCACTTTATGTTTCTGTGTGGGAGCAAACTGTTGAAATCCATACTTAATGTATACTAAGCTGATCTTCTGTATATTAAGATAATCGAAAATGAATCTTGATGTGAATGGAAGGGGAGAGGGAGTGGGAAAGGGGAGGGTTGTGGGTGGGAGGGACGGTATTGGGGGGAAGCCATTGTAATCCATAAGTCGTACTTTGGAAATTTATATGCATTAAATAAAAGTTAAAAAAAAAAAAGAAAAAAGAAAAAAAAAAAGAAAAAAAAATATAGTAAAAACTAAAAAAAAAAAAAAAAAAAAAAAATATGTAAATTGTCAGCATCTCACAGGCCCTGCTCCCTCCAATCACTTCTACCGTTCATTCCCAGAAGGATAACTTTCTGACTTCTAATAGCATATCTTATCTTGGTCTTGCCTGGTTTTGTGCTATAGATGAATGAAGCAATGCAGTCTGTATTCATTTGCACTGGCCTTTTCTTCCCATTGTTTGCGACGCTGAACCATATGGTTCAATGTAGCTGCATTGCCATATAATTCTTCATTATATGGATATTGCATAATTTATCCATGTTACTGTTAAAAACATATGTGTAGCTTCCAGTTTGCTGTTACGAGTAGTGCTACCGTATAAACATTGTTCTGTATGACTTTTGGTGAACAAATATGAGCACTTTTGTTGGGGATGCACATAGGAATAGAATTATCCAGTCATAGAAAATGGATATATTTAGTCGAGTAGATATAAGCAAGTGGGTTAAATGTTTTAGTAGATAAGTGTCCATTTTTAAAATACTTTTCCAACTGGCCTTTCCACTAGGAGCGTGAGAGTTTGTAAATTTTATTGTTGAGATGCCCTTTTGGGAATGGGTGGGAGGTGCCTGGTATTTTTAGGTTCATTTTAGTTCATGTTTGTTCTGTGGAAAGATTGTTTGAAAGTGAACTTAAATATTTGTCTCTATACTCCCTTTCTCTCTTTTTTTTCTTTATTTCTCTGTGCATATGAATGTGTGTTTTGTGTGTACAAGTCTACCATGAATATATTGATAACGTACATCTATGTGTGTATTTTATCTTACAAATATACTACTACTGCTAGACTGAAAAGCTATTTTAAAGGTCATGGAATACAGGCTTCTGTAGCCTCTGAGTTCCCACTGCCCTCGTGTGAGTGTGAAATGATAGGAAGTATAATCTATCAGGGCGATTGATCCCTTTGTCAAGGCGAATACTGTTGCTTCTTCATGTCCCGTCAGTATCATGCCATTATACGAACAAGCAGAAACCCATGATTTGTGTAATAGAGTGAAGTTTTTTCAGGTGCAGGTTCATGATTATTTTGTAAATTGCACTTTTCAGCATTTGCAGGTCATGGTCTCAATGGTGTGCTTTAGGGAATTTGAGTGACAAACCGGTAAACGGTGGAGAACACAACTCAGTGCCAAGTTGTTTTTTCTTTTCCCATTTATCAGTTTTTCTGTCATGACTACATATTGATTTTTTGTCCTGATTGCATTCAAACATTTAAAATAGAAGCAGAAAAAATGCAGAGAATGCATTTGGGAAGTCACACTATAGTGAGGAAAATAAGAACAGTGTTGCTTTTTATTTTATAGGAGATAGATCAGGATATTTCAACAAATCAGTGAATCTGGAAAACTCATAATGGCTAATATGTACTCTACGATGTTGGAACTTCCATGTGAATCTAATATATTCGTTGAACTTGAAAGCAAAAATGAGCTTTTTTTCCTTAGCTACAATTAATAATTTAGGGTTCATGGAAATTAACTGATATTTTCTTTTTTCTTTTACAGTCAAGAAGAGACTGATAGGAGAGTGAAAAATGTGAGTGTTTGTTTCAGTGAATCATTATAAATGGTTTTTACTTCTATGTTGTATAAGACAGCAGTAGATCTGAAGATGATATACTCTGTATTCTTTTTTCTCCTTTACATTTGTGCTAAAAAGCAACCAGTCACAGACTCTAAATACTTTAAATTGTGTGTGTTCTAGTATACAGTCAAAACACATTTTCTGACATATTGGTACAAAGTAATTGTACATTATTGGTACATAATCTTTAAGAAGATTTTGCTTGTTGTAAAATTTTTTGAAATTCATATATAGGATCTTCAAGAAGTCCATGAAAAACACATACTACAAAAATTTATGCACAGATTTCAAAAGGTTTTTTGCACACAACTTATTTTTAATTCCATATCCATGAACTTCTTGAAGTTCTCTTGTATGTTATTAATGTGGTAAAGGCAAATAAATACTATTTGCACCTTTTAAAGGAGGAAGTATGAATCCACCTAAGGACTCTGGGTAATTGCTCGATGGAGGCTCATATGATGTCATTAATATTCTGCATATATTAGAACAATGTTTAAGAATGTGACAGCTTTATTTTCAAAAAGATTAATATCCTCTGTAAGGAAATGGAAACTCATTTCAAGTGTTCATTTCGTGAGTGTGTTGCAAAAATTATCGCTTAAAAAATTTTCATTTGTTTCCCTAGAAATTTTTCTGCTTTCTTCATATGTCCTAGTTGAGTGTCTTAATGGCTTTCTGGAGCTGAGTTTTTAACCTGAGAACTTGTGTAGGGTCAGGAAAATCTCAGAAGAATAAGTAAGATTTTTAATGACCCCTTCCCCTTCCCATGAATGTAAAAGAAATCCTGCTTTCCAGTCAAAGAGTAATTTATGTTCTCATTTATCTGCAACACTCAACTGGATTTGAGTTAGCAATTGGTTTCTAAATAGATCTTGTTGTTCATAGTCTGATTCCCTGTCTCTCTCTTTTTATTTCGAATAAAGGTTTTGATAACATTGTACTGGCTGGGACGAAAGGCACAAAGTAACCCGTGCTATAATGGGCCCTATCTTAATTTGAAAGCATTTGAAACTCTTTTAGGACAAGCTCTGACTAAGGTAAGGAAATGCACCTGTAGGACGTGGCTGTTACTGCTGCATGGCTGCTGCTACTTTCTCATCCTCTTTCCCTTTGCTCCTTTTGTTCCTCCCCGTCCTCCTCTGCAACAAACAGGTGACTCTGTCTTGTCTTCACTGTAGATTGGGCTGAGTAGCCAGGATGGTTACTCTTTGCTGGCTTTACAGCCTAATAGCACCACGGAGTGAATGAGTGTATTTCCAGAACACTGCAAAGCATAGAGATTTGTCTCCGAACCTTTGGTACTTTGATGCTACCATTTGCTTTCTTTCTTGCCTACTCTGCATAATTTAACTTTTTCCCTAGTCATGAACTCAGCCTGGCATGGAGAGTTGCTTCCTCCCATGAAATTTATGGACGTTACTCAATTTCTTTGTATTAATGTGTTCTTGTCATGGGTGATTGTTACTCTAATGCTCACACTTTATAGCCTACAATTCTAACATACTCTTTTCTCAACAATAGTGGGTGCTAAGCGAAACTTGCTGAGCTAAGTTGGAGCCTTTTATTTTAGACACATTTCTGGTGCTTCATATCCTGGAATCAGTGCGATAGGCTTTTGAATGCTTATGGACCTTTTTAGAAGAGTTGAGAGCCAGGACTGACCATTGTTCTGTCCAATCTTAGTTTTGCTATTTGGATCTTAGACATGAATTCCTCTAAGGATGCACTTACCTAGGGGCATTTGCAGGCTCAGGAGGAAAACAGATAGTTGCAGTAACAGATCATCATCTAATTAATGGTAGTTGCTCTTTGGGTTTTTATGATGATTAAATGATATTGTACCAATAAGTCTTTGATAGCACCATATAAGGATGCAGTGAGTGATAGTGGCCATGATTGGAGGATAAAAGTTTATGCCAGGAGGAAGATAACCACTTTGCTTTACGTCTACCCTGCTCTTTAAATATATTATCTGAGCCCAGACACACATAGTATAGAGATGGGATTACAGATCCTAGGAAGTTCAGGTGTTTATTTTTCTTTTTAATTATAAGGACTTAGTAGCGTTACGTTCACATCCTTTGAGTCAGTTAATTCAGGTAACAGTTGTGATCTTAACGTGCACACATTTTGTAGTAGGTGTTGGGAAAACGGCTGATGACCCGCCCTCAGAGCACGTTGTCTGGGACAGATGAGCAGATCAGTCAGTGCTGTGGAGGGTGGGGCACTGCTGGGGGATTTTGTGGGCCTCTGGGCCCAGGATAGCGCTGCCTCACAGAGCTTCAGCCAAGAAAAAACTCAGTGAAAGTCCATGCGGGACTTTGGCTTCTGTCCTGGTGCTCTCTTTATAGCCTTGGGTCATTTTTATGACAGTCTGACTCAGGATAATCCTGGCGCAGTGTTTATGCAAGGAATGCTTCATTCAAGCCCGTTTCCTGTCTCCGTTGTCAAAATCAGAGTGCATACAAAGAACTTTTCCTATATAGGACTGTATATAATGGGGCCGGCATTGTGGTGCAGCTGTTTAGGTGTTGGTTTTTTTTTTTTTTTTTTTTTTTT
The DNA here is from genome assembly GCF_964237555.1 of Oryctolagus cuniculus. Taxonomy (NCBI): domain Eukaryota; kingdom Metazoa; phylum Chordata; class Mammalia; order Lagomorpha; family Leporidae; genus Oryctolagus; species Oryctolagus cuniculus. The sequence continues at coordinate 36,779,549 of NC_091440.1, read as the reverse complement.
TTTTTTTTTTTTTTAATTATTTGACAGATAGAGTTAGACAGTGAGAGAGAGAAACAGAGAAAGGTCTGCCTTCCGTTGGTTCACTCCCCAAATGGCCTCCACGGCCAGAGCTACGCCGATCTGAAGCCAGGAGCCAGGAGCTTCCTCCTGGTCTCCCATGCAGGTGCAAGGCCCAAGCACTTGGGCCATCCTCCACTGCCTTCCTGGGCCAGAGCAGAGAGCTGGACTGGAGGAGGAGCAACTGGGACAGAACCGGCGTCCATATGGGATGCCGGCGCCGTAGGTGGAGGATTAACCAAGTGAGCCACGGCGCCGGCCCCGAGAGTGACAGTTTGAGTCCTGGGTTCTCCACTTCTTCCTGCTAATGTGCCTGGAAAATCAGTGGTCCCAGTACTTGGATCCCTGCCACCGAAGAGAGAAGACGAGATTAAGTTCCTGGCTTCCGCCTGGCCCAGCTCTGACTCATGTGGGCATTTGGGGAGTGGTGGAAGATCTCTCTCTCTGTTGCTCTGTCTGTGTCTCAGTGTGTGTGTAACCCCATTGTCTTAAATAGAAGCAGATGATGGACCAAGTACTTGGGCCTTTGCTGTCCATGTAGTCCCTGGTGGTGTTCTTGGCTCCTGGATTTGCCCTGACCCAGACATGGCTGTTTGGCCACTTGGGGAGTGAAACAGCAGATAGAAGATATCTCTCTTCCCCACCTCTTTCTTGTCACCTCAGTCCCTGTTTCTCCCTCCCTCCCTCCTTTCCTCCCTCTCTTCCTCCCTCCCTCCCTCCCTTTCTCTCTCTCTCTCTGTTTTTCAAATAAATAAATCTTTAAAATTAAAAAAAAAAAACCAGCTATATAATTGTGGTTCTCTTCCAGTTACAAAATAGGCATAACTGTGAGAGGCATGTGAATTTATCATCTCTGTTTGTTTCCTACCAGTTCTATTAAAATCATGTGTTCAACACTTTTTTTCCCATTTAACTAGACAATGCTTAATAGCTAATCCCAAATATCAATTAAAAAAAGAAACGACATCTGCTGTCGTGCCTGAGTCATCTTGTAGCTGGAGGTGACTCATTGTAGGTGACTTGTCAGAGAGAAGTTTCCCTTAAAAACCAGGCTCCAGGGCTCACTGAGGTGTTGTAACTGAGGTGGCCTGTCATCACAAACGCTTAGGAGGTCGAAGGTCATCCTTCTGTGTGTTGAACTCTAAGGCTCCTACAAATGCATGTCTGAGAAACCTGGTAGAGCTAAGAGTTACTTGAAGTTTTAAAAAATCTTCTTTTATTTTGAGACGTACTTTCGTGGTACTAGCACTAGGCCTAGTCTCCCCATCTGCTTGGAAGCATCAGAGGAAGGAGCTGGCAGGTTCACGACGCGATGTCAGCCCCCAGGCCAGGATGTGTGGCGTTTAGAACTATATGAAATCCCACTTAAATCTGCTAGACCTTACTGGTGCATCGGACATTTGTCAGCAGTTGAGCCATGAATTGACAGATCCAGTACTAGTTAGAAGTGTGCCTGAGTCAGCTGCTGATTACTAATTGTAAATATACTTTTTTGTATGTTGAAAATATTCATAATTCAAAGTTGAAGAATAGTACAAGAAATGCCTATATATCAATATATATAACATATGATTCAATTAAGGTTTCCCATTCTGTCTTCATGTATTTCCCACCTATTTTTTTAAGAAAGATTTTATTTAATGAATACAAATTTCATAGGTACAGCTTTAGGAATATAGCAGTTCTTCCCCCTATACCTGCTCTTCCACCCCCCTTCCCGTCCCACCTCCTGCTCCCTGTCCCTCTCCCATCCCATTCTTCATTGAGATTCGTTTTTAATTAACTTTATATACAGAAGACCAACTCTATACCAAGTAAAGATTTTCACAATTTGCACCCACACAAAGTATACTACACTTGATCTTAGCTAAAAGGCCGAGAAGCGATACAAAGTATAAAGTACTATTTGAAAACAAGTTTCACAGTTAATTCTCATGTTTTTACTTAACCATTTTAAGGTTAAACCGCAGATATGATACCTTACCCCTACATGTACAGCAATTAACTCCTAAGAGTAAGAATATTTTTGTAGATAGCCACAACGTCTGGTGTACTTAAACAGACTTGAAAATATTTCCTGTTATTTAATACTCGTCCATTTTAGAATTTGCCCTGTTGAGTCTCTACTGTTTTTCATAGCTCCTTTAGCAGAATCTGATTTAATCAAGGCTGCATTTTACATTGGGTTGTTAGTAATTGCTAAGTTCTTCAGTGGAGCAGCTCCCGTAAGGGATGCTTTGCCAGCGTTGCCACAGTGCCAGCCCCGTATCCCCTACGTTAATAAATGTTCCGTATTAAGTATGTAGTATCTCACTGTCACATTAAATGTTGGAAACCTCCTTGCTCAGTTGTGGGAAAGCAGTTGCAGGTTCCTTTCTGGTGTTTAGAGTCTTTGTCTGAGGTTCAGCCGGGAACTCTGATCGCCTCACCTATCAGACGACCCACAGCTTCAGCTGTGCAGACAAGCAGCAGCCCATTGGATTTTTGGAGCTTAACGCTAACTGCTGTCCTTCATCAAATGTGTCCTTTAGGCACTTGAAGACTCCAGCTGCCTGGCAAGGAGTGGCAGAGACAGTGGCTACGGTGACATCTGGTGTCCTGAGCGGGCAGAATTCCCTGCTCCTAGTGCTGGCAACCCGCAGCGAGAAGATTCCTTTGAAAGCTTGGACTCTTTGGGGTCCAGGTCACTGGCAAGTGGTTCCTCCGACATCACCTTGAGAGGGGCACGTGAGGGTGAGTTGAGCTGTGGTGTGAGCATGTTTTTCTCTCTTTGCACATTAAGAAAACTGGAAATAGGAGTGAAAGCAATTTAAGCAAAAATTTCACAATGAAGTAGATTTTCATAGAGACTCAAGTGTAAGAGGGGGTTTGTTTTGTTAGTTTTTCCTTCCTGATAGTGGTGGAAAAGCTTCGGGTTTTACGGTTTTTTTTGTTTGTTTGTTTGTTTTTTGTTTTTTGTTTTTGTTTTTTGCTATTTCTGGAGAGGCCCGGGGAGAAGGCGCTTAATTGTAACCTGTTTTATCAATGTTGGTCTGTCCTGACTTCTTTCTTTCTTTTTTTAAAAAGGATGTATTTATTTATTTGAGAGGCAGGGTTACGGAGAGAGAGGGAGAGAGTTTATCCATCTGCTGGTTCACTCCTCAAATGGCCCCAATGGCTGGAGCTGGGTGGAATCTGAAGCCAGGATCCAGGAGTTTCTTTTGGGTCTCCCACAGGGGTCCAGGGGCCCAAGCACTTGGGCTACCTCTTGCTGCTTTCCCAGGCCATTAGCAGGGAGCTGGATCAGAAGTAGAATGGCCAGGACTCAAACTGGTGCCGATATGGGATGCTGGAACTGCAGGTGGCAGCTCAACCCACTGTGCCATAGCACTGGCCCCCTGAATTCTTTCTTCCACAGTGAGCTTTAATAATCTGTGCCTACAAGGCCTATTAGCTAATATAGCCAAACATAGAATATACATAGGATTGGCCGGCACTGTAGCTCATTAGGCTAATCCTCCGCCTGCGGCGCCAGCACCCCAGCTTCTAGTCTCAGTTGGGATGCCGGTTCTGTCCCAGTTGCTCCTCTTCCAGTCCAGCTCTCTGCTGTGGCCTGGGAAGGAAGTGGAGGATGGCCCAAGTGCTTGGGCCCTGCACCTCATGGGAGACCAGGAGGAAGCACCTGGCTCCTGGCTTCAGATCGGTGCAGCGCGCCACTCGTAGTGGCCATTTGGGGAGTGAACCAACAGAAGAAAGACCTTTCTCTCTGTCTCTCTCTCTCTCTCTCTCTCTCTCTCTCTCTCTGTGTGTCAAAAAAATAAAAAGAATATACATAGGATTGTCCAAATTACTCTGTTTGAGTTCCTGAGAATTAGTTCTTTCACACATTCCTCCCTACAAAAAAAAAAATAGATATCTTAAGAAGAAACATGAAAGTATTTTTTTTAATTATCTGTTTTCTCTGATAGGTTATCTAATTTGGTGGTAGAATACATTTTTGGGTTCTCTTAGGATCAGTGCTAACACAGGACAGAATGAGTATCCAAGGAAAGTGTTAGGGAAGGTTACTCTTTTTGGGGAAGGAAACTTCTTCCAAAAATCCCAAGCTTGCAGTCAAATCGGTTATTTAACCGTATGTCTTTGGGCAGGTGTTTGGTGTGGTGGGGAAGCCGCCATCTTGGAGTGCCCAGGTTCAAGTGTTAGTTCTGCTTTCAGTTCCAGCTTTCTGCTTATGAGCAGCCTGGGAAAGCAGCTTTGATGGTTCAAGTACTTGGGTCCCTGCCACCCAAGATGGAGAACCAGATTAAGTTCCTGGCTTTAGCTTGGCCTACCCCTGACTGATGGGGCATTTGGGGAGTGATGGAAGATTGATATCTGTCTCTGTCTCTCTCTGTCTGTCTGTCTGTCTCTCTGTATTTTAAAACAAAAGCAAAACTGAAAACCCCATTGCCTTAAATAGAAGCATGTTTTATTCCTGTGGCCATTAAGAAATATCAAGCTATTCAGCTTTGACCTGACTGAGGTCGCAGGCAGAGTTTCTTTAGATGTTTCTGGACTTCCGCTGTCATTAACATGGAAAGCTTGAGAGTTCTGGTTGTAAATTTGTGCTCCATTTTAGTTTTCTTGCTTAGAAACATAGAAGTATTCAAAATAAATGTTCTTCTTAGTATTTTTATTGGAAACTTCAAACATTGGCAAAATTGAAATATTTTTACAGTGAACAAAGTTGTACCTACCAGCTAGGACTTCCATAGATTTTACTGTTCTTGCTTTATTACATATGTGTATATCTGTCTCTGTATTAGTTTATCCACCTTACTTTTTGAGGAATTTTAGGGTGCATTATATATATCTGGAGTATTTCAGTGTGCACATCATTAGCTAGGATCAATTTATATTTTTCTTCTGTTGTAAAATTTACACATATGCAATGTATAGTATATTCTTTGAAAAATAAAATTAATTTATTTGGCATGGTAAGAAAAAAAAAAAACCCAGTACTTTAGCTTTTAGAGTCGTAGCACTATTTTCAAATGAAAGCTAAGAAATGTGAATTGCAGGCATTCACCGCTGTAAGTTCTGCTGCATTTGTGTGCTGTCTAGCTGTGGCATTTTCATGGCCCAGGTGACTGACTGCACTCCTTTTAAGGAAGTGGATTAAAGCTGTTAAAGCAGAGGCTGCAAGTTCTCAGTACCATGTTACTTTGTCCTGAAGGAGAACCTGTAATGTTCAGTGTTGAAATGTATATCTGGCCAACAAGAATCAGAGAAGCACAGATGGAGGGCATGAGGGATGTGCAGACTTCGGTTAGTTTGTACACAGTGGTCCAGGGCTGCGGCATCTAAGTCCTCTCCTTAGGTACTTGGGCTGTGTGCTGGGTGTGGGCCACTCTCACTCTCTGGGCGGCTGCCTGGCTCAGGAAGGGAATTGCAGACATTGTTTAAGGAGTGTGGGAGGGACGGGTACTTGGCTTAGTGGTGTAGGCACCAGTTGGGATGCCTGTGTCCCATCCTGGAGTTGCCTGGGTTTGATACCCAGCTCTGGCTCCAGACTTCTTCTTCTTCAGGTCCAGGGTGGTAAAACTTTGTGATTA